>NC_065452.1:35225076-35259334 GCF_917563875.1 Diabrotica virgifera virgifera
AAGTTGAATTAAAAATCACTCGTTAATTAAGTCAATTACCATATTAGTCGTTTTGTGCCTATTCCACTTTTTAAGGACATGAATAGAAAATCTCTCGAACGATTTATTCAACGGTTCTAAATGGGCTAATTTATATTCGATTTTCAAACATTTTCTGGTCTTTTTTATAGTTATTGTTGTTTTAACGGCATTATATGTTCAATCAGTCGCACGCTCCTGTCGTTTAAACGAGGTGGTCGGACGCATAAAGGCGACAGATTTAATAGCACGGGCGCCCCGTAAATAAAAATCACATTTAATTAGCTCCCATTCTTCTACAGAAACGCCACTCAATAAAAGAAATTACTAAGTAAACTTAAGCAATTTTTTATACGCCATTTTTTTATTCTTAATTTGTTTTCTTACATTATTTATACAGGTTGTTTGGTAAAGAATGGGTCATAGCTTAACCTTAGATTCCTGAGGTTAAAATAGATCGATTTAAGCTAACTTACCTTAGTACAAAAATTGATAATAACCGAAATACAGGGTGTGAAAGTTAAACTTTTATATTATTTATTTTTGAATATTTCCTGACAGGCACGGGACAACAACACGAAATTTGGTAAGTGGTGCTGGTACTGTACACCCTAGTAAATTATTTTATTACAAACGTTTCTGGATACTACCAGAGGCGTACGACGTAGAAACGTGAATGGTTGACCCTTACCAAATTCTACGCCCCTGGCACACTTGCTATTTTAGTGCAATTTTTTGATTATCCAATACTTTCTATGTAAATAACATACCCTTCATTTGTAACGATAAAGCCATTAGTTTTCGAGATATTTGAAGCTAAAAGCGAAGGAGCATAATACATTAATCAAAAGAAGTGTGCCTTTTCATATTTAACTTCAAATATCTCGAAAACTAATGACTTTATCGTTACGAATGAAGAGTCTATTATTTGCATAGAAAGTATTAGAGAATCTAAAAATTATGCTAAAATAGCAGTTTCATCAGTGGCGTAGAATTTGGGAAGGGTCAACCATTCACTTTCCCCTGTCGTACGCCTCTGATAGTAGTCAGCAACAATATTTAACATAATTTAGTAGGGTGTACAGTGCTTACACTTTCTGCCAAATATGACACGGCTATGTAAAATTATTTTAAAGTATTCTTCTTTTGAAATAATTTATTCTTTATTTAAAACTTTAACAACTATGTGTGCCCGGTACTATAAAACTATTTGACATATCTTTATGATACTTGGCAGAAAGTGTAGGTACTGTACATCCTACTAAATTATGTTAAATAATGGTTTATGGTTAATACCAGAGGCGTACGACAGGGGAAAGTGAATGGTTGACCCTTCTCAAATTCTACGTCAGTGATGAATCTGCTATTTTAGCATAATTTTTAGATCCTCCAATATTTTCTATGCAAATAATATACTCTTCATTTGTAACGATAAAGTCATTAGTTTTCGAGACATTTGAAGTTAAAAATGAAAAGGCACATTTTGATTAATGTATTATGCTCCTTCGTTTTTAGCTTTAAATATCTCGAAAACTAATGGCTTTATCTTTACAAATGAAGAGTATATTATTTACATAGAAAGTATTGCAGAATCAAAAAATTGCACTTGAATAGAAATTCCGACAGTTGCGTAGAATTTGGGAAGAGTCAACGATTCACGTTCCCCAGTCGTACGCCTCTGGTAGTAGTCAGAAACGTCTGTTTAACATAATTTATTAGGGTTGACAGTACCAGCACCACTTACTAAATTTCGTGTTGTTTTCTTATACCTGTCAAGAAATATTAAAAAATAAATAAAATAAAAGTTTAACTTTGACACCCTGTATTTCGGTTATTATCAACTTTTGTACTAAGGTAAGTTAGCTTAAATCGATCTATTTTAACCTCAGGAATCTAAGATTAAGCTATGGCCCATTATTTACCAAACAACCTAGATAAAATGGGTCTACCCCAAAATCCCGACAGCCAAAATCCCGACAGCCACAATCCCGACAGCCAAAATCCCGACACGCCAGAATCCCGACAGGCCAAAATCCCGACAGGTCAGAATCCCGACATGTTTGATAAGTTTCTTTTTAACATATAATTACATTTATTTCTTGTTTTTTGTTTATGGACATCTGTTTTTTATTTTTTGTTACTAAACAAATGTATTTACCATTTAATATGAACTAATTTTCTAAATAAGATTTCTAACATGGGTATATGAATTAAATTATTGTTTTTGAAAATATATATTTCAATAATACATGTATAATCAAATCCTGAATTCAAGTTTACTTTCATATAATAGATATTATCATGTCACTTACAACCTTCCATTTCAGTAGTATAGCTTTTATGTTATAAAATGCAGTGTTTAATAATGTTTTCTTTTAAAATACATAATAATTAGTAACCGTACTTATTAGTAGGTAATTAATTTTTCAATTTCAATCTCTATAATATGATTTGTTATTGCATTGAAAAGGAAACAATAAATATTCAAAATGTAGTGGTCGGAATTTTTACTTTTGCGAAGATTGTTGCATGTCGGGATTTTGGCCTGTCTTAATTTTGGCATGTCGGGATTCTGGCGTGTCGGTGTTTTGGCCGTCGGGATTTTGGCTGTCGGGATTTTGAGCGCCACCGGTATAAAATAAACATAGACGTTTGAGTTTTGATTCAATTCGGGTCTCTTATTATGCTCTGACAAATGTTTATAGGTCTACCCGTCATCATAGAGGCTCGTAAGAAGACTGAACTGAATCAAAATGCACCGACATCGAAAATATATTAAAATATTATCCCAACGCAGGCCTTTAGCGACCTGGAACGGAACGAGGAAATATGTGATTCTCGATAGCGATTCTTTATGTGTTTCTCTTTTACCTAAGTTATATATAGAAAATGTGATATGTATAGTTCTATATATAGAATATACACTGTGTCCGTAAAGTATGGAACAAATTCGTTTTTAGGTAAACAGAGCATTTTAAGAAATAATCCTGAAACACGTCGATTTTTGATTTTAATTTACCGTATTTAAAAATAATATTCTAATATACAGGGTGAATTACTTTCAAGTAATGACGTCACCGTCATTTTTTTTTAATGGAACACCCCCATTTTGTCTCAATTTTCGGATTACTCTAGCTGAGCTGATTCCAAAAATGTATCACACGTTGATTCAAATTGGTACAGGGTGGACAAAAATACAATAGTTTTGTGTGTGCTCATAATATTAAATTTTAATTAATTTCTGATATTAAATTAAAATATTAAATTAAACAATATCAAAAATTAATTAAAATCAAAAATTAATTAAAACATCAAAAATACAATAAATATTTTTGATAATATTGTTAATTTAACTAACGCGTTACTTTATGAACACACACAAAACTATTGTATTTTTGTCCACCCTGTACCAATTTGAATCAACATGTGATACATTTTTGGAATCAGCTCAGCTAGAGTAATCCGAAAATTGAGACAAAATGGGGGTGTTCCATTTTAAAAAAATGACGATGACGTCATTACTCAAAAGTAATTCACCCTGTATTTTAGAATATTATTTTAAAATACGGTAAATTAAAATCAAAAATCGACGTGTTTCAGGATTTTTTCTTAAAATGCTCTGTTTAGCTAAAAAAGAATTTGTTCCATACTTTACGGACACAGTGTATAGAAGATGTGAATAGTTCACCGGTCAAGAAAATTTGGCTTCAGGAAAAGCAAGCTGACACGAGAAGCAATATTCTGTCGTCAAACTCTGGCACAAAGGTGCAAAGATCAACAAACAGACCTTTTTGTCTGTTTTATAGATTTTGAAAAAGCGTTCGATCGGGTGCACTACAGGACCTTGATAGGCAGATTGAACGATATCGGAATTGACAAAAGAGGTTCTCAAATCATTTAGAAGCTATGTATTGGAATCAGACAGCAATCATAAATACCAATGGTAACACGTCAAGGCCAATTGATATACAACGAATTGTCAGACAGGGTTGTGTGCTATCACCGATACCGTTTAACGTCTACTCGGAGGTAATATTTGCAAAAGCTTTATCCCACTCTTCAGAAGGTATCAGGATAAATGCACAAAAAGTTAATAATATCTGCTATCCAGATGACACAGTATTAATGACTGTTTAGGACCATGGTCTCCAGGTACTGTTAGATAGGGTCACTGAGAGTTGTGAAAAATGGGGATGTAGATCAATACTGCAAAAACTCAAGTTATGAAAATATGAAAAAACAAATATTTACCACTTTCAATATATGTGAACCACTAACAGCTTGAATACCTAGACCAATACAAATATCTTGGCTGCTTGTTCAACAATCAACCTGATTATAAAGAAAAAGTAAGAGCGAGAATAGAGCCCTTATCAAAATGAAAAGCTTATTTTGTTTTTATGACAGTATTTTGTGTCGTTTTCTGTATTGCTATGTATGATACATACTATTGTATGGAAAGAACGCGTGGACGCTTAACGTAATGCTGATAAACAAGTTAGAAGCCTTTGAACTCTGGCTTTATATAAGGACATCTTCTTGTCATTCTAAAAATGTCCTAAAGAAATTTCTTCATCTATAGAAATCTTGAAAATACCTTGGACAAACCACACCACCGATGAAAATGTCTTGAGGGACATTTGGACAAAGCCAGACAGGAAGCTGCAACGGTAGAAAAGTTAGCTACCTAGGACACATAATGAGAAATGAAAAGTACCACCAACTGATTATCCAGGGTATGATTGAAGGAAAACGGTGTCCCGGTAGGCGCCAGATTTCATGGCTTAGAAATATCAGAGACTGGACCGACCTTGATTCAACATCTTTGTTTAGAGCTGCATTGGACGGGGATAAATAATTTAAAAATTGAACAAAGAATTACTACTAATATACACTGCGCGTCAGAGAAAACGGGCACCCTAAAAATGGGCCATTTTTGATGTCTCGTTTCTCCTAAACCTGTTGTCCGATTTAAGTAATTTTTTTAATATGTTATATCCTTTAACAATATCGCTGTAATAATATTGTTGCTAATCAGGTAAATTTTCATTGTATACCGTGTGTACGAATCAAACTGTGTTCAGCGCACCCTGTGGAATATTCTAGCATTTATAAAATACTAAAATTAAAACCCAACTATAGCCTCAGGTTTGATTCATTCGCTTATGTTGGATAATAAAAAGTTCGGTACTTTAACAACCAGCGATGTTCTTTATCAGTACAGGGTGTTTCTAAATAAGTGCGACAAACTTTAAGGGGTGATTCTGCATTAAAAAATAATGACAGTTAGCTTTATAATCGTATTTCCGCAAATGCTTCATTTCCGAGATACGAGATGTTGAATTTTTTCTTACAAACTGACGATTTATTTATTGCTTTAAAACCGGTTGAGACATGCAAATGAAATTTGGTGGGTTTTAAGAAGTAGTTATTGCACATTTTTTGACATACAATTAAGAATTTTATATTCACCATTGGCGTGCATACGGGTAATATGATCGGTCATATTACGCGTATGCGCGCCTACAGTGACTATAAAATTGTTAAATGCATGTGAAAAAATGCGCAATAACTATCTCTTAAAACCTATCAAATTTCATTTGCATATCTGAACCGGTTTTAGTGCAATAAATAAATCGTCAGTTTGTACAAAGAAATTCAACATCTCATATTTCGGAAACGAAGCATTTGCAGACAAATGTTTATAAAGCGAACGGCCATTATTTTTTCATGAAGAATTACCCCTTAAAGTTTGTCGCACTTATTTAGAAACACCCTGTAATGATGAAGAACATGGCTAGTTGCTAAAGTTCCTAACGTTGTATTATCCAACCTAAGCGAATTAATCAAAAAACAAAATTTTAAGAAAACCCGAGGCTATAGTTTTAATTTCAGTATTTTATAAATGCTAGAATATTCCACAGGGTGTTGCGAACTTTGAGAGAAAAAAAATCACAGTTTCATTCGTACACTCGGTATACAATGAAAATTTACCTGTTTAGCAACAATATTATTACAGCAATATTGTTAACGAATAAGGCTATAACATATTAAAAAATCACTTAAATCGGGTAACAGGTTTAGGAGATACGAGGCATCAAACATGACCCAGTTTTCGGGTGCCTGTTTTCTCTGACGTGCAGAGTATTTATCAGAGATAAATAAACACAGAATAGTTATATTATTATATCTTTTAGCAACATTAGTTGTTTGTATATCATAGCAGACCTTTATGTACTTTGTAAGTAACCTTGTACATTGAGAAATTCTGCGCACCATTACCTAACTCGGTATTTTAATGTATCAGTGTAACTGGTACTATTTACCGTCTCTCATTTTCTTTAATACCCTTCGTGAGACCTTCTAGGCATGTAATAATACTTGTTTCAAAATCCGCTGAAAAAAATAAGTGAGTGCAATATGGCATTCGTCTCTTTAAGTTGGTTCTGATACGATGATAACCATCCTTAAGCATGATTTCTATAACTGTATTGTTTGTGCAAGGTTTGGATACCAGGCTTTTGTATTTTTACGGATGCTTTTAACATGTTTGTGTAATTTGTTGTGTGTTTTTTATTGCAAATAACTTCAGCATAACTACAATATACAGGGTGTCTTAATAACCAAGTCAGCCAAAAAAAAATTATAGAAATTAAAAAAAGACAAGTTTTTAGTCTAATAACACATAAAACAACAATAAAATATTATTTATTCTACATCCATTAGATTGAAAACAGTGGGAACCTTCTCTGGTAACAACCTCCGAGGCTTCTAAAAATACAAGCCATACGGATGCCAAGACTATAGGAAGATGAGAGAATTTTACAATATATAATTCACATCTCATCTGCTCAGCGTGCTAAAAGCTCCAACGATATGGCTCCGTATGGCTTGTATTTTATAGAAGCCTCGGAGGTTGTTACCAGAGAAGGTTCCCACTGTTTTCAATCTGATAGGGTGTAGAATAATATTTTAATATTGTTTCATGTGTTATTAGCATTGGAAAATATGAAGAGAAATAAACCTGCAGGAGAAGATAGGATTACCACAGATATGATATTAGAAGGAGGTAAGGAACTCATGGCAATTGTAACTAAGCTTATAGACAGTTGTTTACACCAGGGCAAAGTCCCTAAGATTTGGTACAACTCTAAAGTAATCTTATTACACAAGAAAGGTGATAATATAAAGTTGGAAAACTACAGGCCCATCAGTCTACTGTCACACCTGTTTAAAATACTCACCAAAGTCATAACTATCCGACTAACAAATAAATTAGATGAATACCAACCATATGAACAGGCAGGTTTTAGAAAAGGCTATTCATCTTCTGATCACTTGTTAACCACAAAAATACTAATAGAAAAATGTAACGAATATAAGTTTCCAGTTTTTATAGCATTTGTAGACTACAAAAAAGCTTTCGACAATATAGAACACACGGCCGTAATAAACGCAATGCAAAATTGTAGAATAGACAGCAGATATATTAACTTAATAAAAGAAACTATAAACCAAGCTACAGCTACATACTACCTAAATGAAAATGAATACACGAACCCTGTACCATTAGACAGGGGAGTCAAACAGGGAGACACTCTATCACCCAAACTGTTCACCTTAGTTTTGGAGGACGTGTTTAAAAATCTAAATTGGAAATATAAAGAAATAAACATCAATGGCCGCTACCTCAGTAATCTACGATTTGCGGATGACATAATCCTGATAGCTACTGACCTACAAGAACTGCAAACCATGCTTTCAGAGCTACACACAAAATCTTCTAAAATAGGACTGAAAATGAATTTAAACAAAACAAAAGTCATGCACTCCGAAGAAACCGTGACAATAATAAACGACAAAGTTATAGAAAAAGTTGACGAATATATATACTTAGGACAAAAAATAATACTAAATAGGGAAATTCAAACGGAAGAAATAAAAAGAAGAATAAAGTTAGCATGGGCAGCATTCGGCAAACTGAACTATATACTCAGAAATCAGCAAATTCAACTACATCTTAACAGTTTACTACATCTAAAGTTTTTGATGCATGCGTTATTCCGATATTAACAATATGGGGCACAAACATGGACAATCATAAAAAAGAATATGAACACACTCAGAGTCACTCCGATGGAAAGAGCAATGCTTGGCATATCACTTAAGGACAGGAAAACAAACACATAGATAAGACAGAAAACCAAAGTCACCGATGTGGTACAAAAATCATTAAAATTGAAATGGGAATACGCTGGACATGTAGCTAGGAGCGATCTAAACAAATGAACAGAGAACAATTCTAACCTGGAGACCATACCAACACAAGAGACCTAGAGGCAGACCTCCTATCAGATGATCTGAAACGAACTGCCGGGAAAAATTGGCTACAAGTAGCGTACAACAAAAAACAATGGAAAGGAAGACTTGGAGAGGCTTATGTTCAGATGAGGACGTGAATGGCTAGACGAACAAGAAGAAGAAGAAGAAGAAGCAGATGACACCATGAATATGGCAAGCTCTGCTGAACAACTCCAATTACTACTTAATAAAACAAACAGTTTGTGTGAAGAATATGGACTAAAAATGAATATAAAAAAGACCAACTACATTATAATAACTAAGAAAGCAAACATACAAACAAGCATACATTTGGGAAATGTACCGATAGTAAGGGTTGATAAATACAAATACCTAGGAACCTGGATTTCAGACAATAATGATCAAACAACAGAAATAAGGGCCAGGACAGAAATAGCAAGAAATGCGCTTGTAAAAATGAAAACAATTATCTGCAACAAAGACCTTAGCTTAGAACTGAGAGTAAGAGCTTCGAGATGCTACGTGTTCTCGATACTACAATATGGATGGACTTGAAAGTTGAACATTGAAGCAAGAACACATAAATAAGCTGAAGTCATTTGAAATGTGGTGTTACAGAAGGAAGCTTATAATAGCGTGGACACAGAAGAAAACGAACAAGGAAGTATTGCGAGAAATGAGTAAAGAATGTTGTTCTGAAGCTATTTCCTTGTGGCATTTTTATAATTAAGTATTTTCTATGGGAATTGTGGCTTATTTCCCATAGAAAATACTTAATGAGTAAAGAAGACGAAATAATAAACACAATAAAAATAAGAAAGTTACAATTAGTCCAGAAACCGAAGCTTTTCACCTCGCAATTCTTACAGAATGGATCGATTTGCTTGAAAATTTGAGCATAAGTAGTGGATAGTCCAAGGATAAAAATCTATATGACGCCAAAAGGCGCTTTTACTATGGGGATGGTTGCCACCCCATCTCGTGGGTGGAAATTTTTATTATATATTGACCGCAAAAGTTGATAAAAACATTTATTCTAAGTAAATTTTTGATAAAATTAATAGTTATATCTAAAAAATCAATGTTTTCGATGGTATCCTCATTTACGATGCACTCAATTTTTGCCGTACAAAAATTTTTGTTGAACCGAGTTCTTGTGAGTTAAATAACCTACAATTTCGTATTTAAACACTTTTTCGTATCTCTGATGCTAATCTTTCTATTCTGAAAAGAATGGCTTTTTTACCAAATTACAATAATTCGATATTCGCTTTAAACTTCAGTTTTTAAAAAATTAATTATTCTAAGCTAGTTAACCTTCTAGAGTCTATTAATAATACATAAATAAAGAAGAATGAATAAGGTCAATAACTAAAAACACCGCTAACTTACATTATTATGCTTCCAATTGGATTTCTCCTTTTATTTTCAAAAAAATTATATTGAGTTTTTAGCTATAACTTTTTCATCTTTTATCTTAGAAAGTTTGGTAGAAAAGAATTTTGTAGGATTTTACAAGATCTATAAGGCTATTAAAATTAAATCCTTTTAAAATTCTCAGTCACAAAAAGAGGTGACTTTGAAAGGGTTGCTAAAGGTGGTTTTTGCATGGCATGTTATTTCAAATTTTAATTGTCAATAGCTTACTCAATTTTTGTCGTAGAAAAAATTTTTGCAAACCAGGTTCTTGGGAATTAAATAAGCTAAAATTTCATATTTAAATATTTTTTCGTATCTCTAATGCTAATCTTTCTGTTCTGAAGAAAAATGCATTTTTTACCAAACTACACAAACTCGTTATTCGCTTTTAACTCCATTTTTTTAAACTAATAATTCTAAGCCGATGAAACTTTTAGAACCTATTAATAATACATAAGTAAAGAAGACTAAGTCAGGTCATTGGCTAATTTTAATTAGGGTGGTGATTAAGGGGTTGTTTCAGATCACTTTTTGCTGAAAAACGGACTGACATTCTTTTCATTATGTCACTCAATTTTTGAGCTAGAGACTTGTTTTTTATTTCTAAAGATAGATATTTTTAAATATTTAAATTAGTTTAAACAAGTTATCCTCGAAAAATGCATACTTTTCCTGTCTTTTGTCTATGAAACTACAATATTTAGCATTTGACGAATGAAAATATGAAAATTTGAAAATATTGTGAAATAAATGTAAATATCATTCGCTATGCCGATACAGTTATTATCGCTGAAAGTGAAAAATGCCTGAAGACGCTTCTAAACACAATGTGTAATACTGGGGAATAGTTTAGTTTAACAATATACAAAAAGAAACCAAAGCCATGGTGATCAGCAAGAGGGGTAAAGTCATAACAAAGATCTAGGTAAAAAATGAACATATCGAACAAGCGAACAACATGAAATACTTAGGAGTCTGGATTACGGAATATCTAAATCCGAAATCAGAAATTCGATCAGGTATAGAGCAATCAAGAGCAGCCTTTTTGAAGATGAGGAAATTTCTGAGTTACCAAAGACTCAATCTACAAATCCGATATCGGATAGTAAAATGTTATATCCACTCTATTCTTCTTTATGGTGTCGAAGCTAGGACTGTTAATCTTGACTTAATGAAAGAGCTAGAAGCTTTTGAGATGTAGATTTTCAGGAGACTTTTGAAAATACCGTGGACCGATAATATTACGAACGAAATGATGTTGCACGGAATGGGAAGAGACAGAGAACTCTTGACCACCATTAAAAAGAAAAAACTTGCACATTTCTGTCACATACTTAGAAATGATATGTATGAGTTATTACAACTGATTATGAAAGGTAAAACCTAAGGAAGGGGGATCCTGGTAGACTACAAATATCCTTGCCGAAAACATTATCGACTGGACCGGGATAGTCGGGACTAGTGTTGCCAGATCCGATTTGTTTTTAATCGGTACATAATCAAAAACAAGTTGGGATTTAGGGTTGTCGATCGGGACAAATAAACAACAATAGCCCAGTAAATAACCGTCCAGTAAAAAGTCAATCATTTTCGAGTAATTTTATTAGCAAAAATATTCTTAGCAAAAATGTAGCTTTTAAAAAAGCAAAAAAATTGTAGGTTCAGAAAGTCTATAAAACCAGCAAAGTAAAAGCAAAGTTGTAGCTCATCAAAAATACGTTCTTATTCGTCAAATTCCAAATCGAATTTTTCAACTAAAAATAACCAAAAAATTAAGCAATTTTCGGGCAAAACCTATTAAATTTTTTAAAGTGTTTATCTGTAAGTAAGTACGATCTATAAGGTTTACCGGTTGGGGGTGCTTAGTTTTAAAAAAAATTGGTTTTATAGTAAAAAAATTTTCCTAAAATATTGGAAAATGCCCTTTTTTCAAAATAACTTTAAAGTATTAGGGATACTAAAAATCTCAAGTAGTAAAAAGTAGGTAGGTTTTGCTTTTATAAATATGATAGATTCATTTTGTTTTTCTGTAAGACAAAAATTGGTTAAAATATGGCTGTTCATATTTTGCATACACTCGTGATTTGTGACTCAGGTCCTTTCAATCGTGTAAAAAATACATTAGTAAACTAAATTATTTGTAAAGCGGTAACGATTAATTTTATTTGAGGTGCTAAGTAGGGGGACTTTTTTAAAAATAAAGCTTTATTAAAAAAGTTTTAATTGGGATTTCCCGAAAATTGCTTCATTTCTTGGTTATTTCACGTTGAAATATTTGATTTGGAATTTGACGAATAGGAACGTATTTTTCATGAGCTACAACTTTGCTTTTGATGGGTCTATATAATTTAAGAGTTCACAATTTTTTAAATTTTTTTATATTATGCTACATTTTTGCTAAGAATATTTTTTTCGATCAAATACTTACTTTTTGAGTTATTTGTGAAAATCGCCTAAAAACGTGATTTTTTTGTCGAAAAATAAACATTTTCAATCGTAAATAACTCGAAAAGTATTAACTAAGTTAAAATTCTATAGAACTAAAATTGCTTAAAATTAGTCAATTTATCCATCTCCGGACTTATTTTAAACGTGCGGTTTTTCACCCCCAACTAGGGGTGATTGTCTCTCCCGAGTAAAAGTTACCAACGGCACAATCCGTCCAAATTTTCATGCAATTCGGAGTTGATCCTGAAAATTACACGGTATCGCCGTATTTCCCGTTCATTTACTGGACTACAAGGTGTTTCTATAATATAATTTATTTAATCCTACATAATAATAATAATCAGACGAAATTACAAAAAAAATCGTAGATTAAAGAAAATTATTTACTTTTTATTAAAATTATATTTTTCATTCGATTTTGCCGCTTTTAGGAGTGCCTTGTTTTTATAACATAGTTATAAAATTCACTGCAAGTCCTCCTGAAATTGGTTTTAGTGGGTAAAAATCGGGACATTTAGTGTCCCGATTAGGTACAAATCGGTACGCGTCCCTGGACCACTGAAAATCGGGACGTCCCGTGCAAATTGGGACACCTGGTAACGCTAGTCGGGAGACACAGAAACACACAGACGCTTATTGTATATTGATAATTATGACCCCCTTCAGGCTGACACCTCAGTGGATACAGGAAGTAGCAATAAGGGATGAAAGGGGAAAGTTAGTGTAGTCTTTAAAGGTTTTCACCTCCTATTTTGTTAAACCTCCATCGATTTGCACGAAAATTGGTGACTAGTTAGAGCATACCTCAGGAAATAAAAATAATTTGGTGCCAACTTGCACTTTTACCCTGGGGGTGAATACCACCCCTTCTCGAGGATGAAAACGATTTTATTAAAAATAACCCCACAAATCGATAGAGGGACAAATTATAAGTAAAATTTGTTATATCATGTTATTAAAATAAATCAATACTTTTTGAGTTATTGAATATCAAAGATTAGTCTATTTAAGAGCACATGCGTGAAGTTACGGATTATAAAAAGAACATATTAATTAATTGTATGTTACTAAAATATTATTTTTATGTTATTTCGATATTATAAATTTAGCAAAAGTGTATTCGAATATGTCAAATGTACCCATTATTGGACACCCCCAGTTTCTGGACATATTCAGTTTATAATGAAAAAAAAATTCAATTAAATATCGAAATAATATAAAAATAATATTTTACTAACATACAATTAATTAACATGTTCTTTTTATCATCCGTAAATTCACGCATATGCTCTTACATAGACAAATCTTTGATCTTTAATAACTCAAAAAGTATTGATTTATTTTAATAACATGATATAACAAATTTTACTTAAAATTTGTCCCTCTATCGATTTCAGGGGTTATTTTTAATAAAATCGTTTTCACCCGCGGGAAGGGGTGGTATTCACCACCAGGGTAAAAGTGCAAGTGGCACCAAATCAGTTTTGTTTCTTGAGGTATGCTCTAACTAGTTACCAATTTTCATGCAAATCGATGGAGGTTTACCAAAATAGGAAGTGAAAACCTTTAATGACTACACCAACTTTCCCCTTTCATCCCTTATTGCTACTTCCTGTATCCACTGAGGTGTCAGCCTGAAAGGGATCATAATTGTCAATATACAATGGACACATTTCACAGGAAAAACTCCATATTACTATGACGATGATTTTTCGGATCTAGCTCTCCGTCTATTAGTGTAACCAGCGCAGTAAATTCACATTATGGCAGATATGTCATGAGTTGATCTGAGCCGATAAAACCACAAGATATATCGGAAATATCTTTCAAGAAAAAAATTGCTTGATATTGATTTTATGACAGCTTCACAACATTTTACAAGAACTGTTTTCGGGTGTAGATTCTAATGTACTAAATATTTTATATACATAATTTAAACCTGTCACGTGGACTTTCTAATAGGTACTTAATTAGTTTTCCTTCTGTATTTATTTCAATGTCGTCCTCAGTTTAGCTTTTTTATTTATTTTGTTTAGTACTTATATCCTGCCTTTTGCCTGCACGTTTCAATCAGACAAGGGAATAAACCATGTGACTTCTGAAGATTCGCAGATATACATGTATAGAGTATAGAGTGTATAAATGAACAGATCCGGATTTTAGGGCACCAATTGTACAGATACATATATACTTTACAGAATCGTGAAAAAATGTTCTTTCATTGCATTATCAAACACATTTTCAAGGGAAGTCTATTCATATATTGATTTATAAAAGACATATGACAGTATACAGTCAAGCTCTGAAAAATCCAATTAAGTAAGGTTAAAGTTACATTGCAGTTAGTAGCTCTATCTCTAGCCCATAGTGTCTTACTATCGATTTTTCGAAGGGTTTTTATCTCTGCTGTTTCTAGAATTCTTTTTATCCATTCTGTATCAGGTGGTTTCTGCCGCGTATGTCGTTATTGGTCTTGTTTTGAAGCTATTTCCTTGTGGCATTTTTATGATTGTTTAACTATTTAGATTGTATTTAGTATTTAAGTAGTATTTTATATTTTGACAACGAAACCCGATTTGGGCTTCGAAACGTTAATAAAATTATTTTTTCAATTTATTTGTGGCTTATTCCCCATCTAAATAGTTAATCGTTATTGGTCGGATGACTGTTTTTAGACCAGGGCGCATTTGTAAAAATATTAGTACATTTGGATGTTGAGAGGTGACTCAAATTTTTTTGCAGAAATTGCTTGAAAATAAATCATATAATAATATTTGAGTTATCCTCCCTCTCAAAAAGTCCGGAACATTGTTTAAATAATCAAAATGTCAAAAAATTAAGGAAAAATTCGATTTTTTTCTTGTTTTTTTGATTATAACTTTAAAAATATTCATTTCCGAGAAAAGTTCTACTGAGATAAAAGTTGCGTAATTAAATTTCCTACAGTATAGAATTGGTTAAAAATTTAAAAAATAGTCACCCTTGTTGCAAAATAGCAATAATTGTGAAAAAAACATACAAAAACAAGTATTCGCATTTTACGTTTTTCAACCATTTATGCTACACTTAGGACCTTCATATTTCACCCTGAAAAACTCTATAATACATTAAAACTATACTGTAAATTTCATTAAGATCAGTTCAATAGATTTTGCAAAATAAATTTTGCAATCCAGCTTTCGTAAAGAAAATTCATTTCTTCAAAATGTTACAGGACTAAAAATAAAGCAGATAGTAAGTTGAAAATTTCTTTGCATATATAAATGTAGTGTACCTTTCATTTGCAATTTTGCAAAATTAAAATCGATTAACACCACAGCGTCAGGAATTTTTTTAAATAAACATTAATTATTGGTGCTACGCGCAGGACAGCGGATAGTTTGCTCTGATTGGGCATTCCAATGACCTTTAATAATGATTGATACATTTTAATTTTTATTACATTTCGATATAAATAAATAAATTTGTTTATTGCAAGATAAAAACACATACTCTATCCTTTGAAATAACACTTTTATTAGCAAAAACTTTCTTTGTTCATATATTTTAACTTAATTAGTAAAAGTTTATTATTTTTAAACATATGCAATTGTTTAAACAATATTTCGCAAACAATAATAAAATTAGTTTGATTTTTGTGGAATTAAAATATTAAAATACAACAAAATATAGAGTAAGAAAATAATATATTAGATAAAGATTGGAAGAAATTTTGGTGGAAATCAACTTGTGTGAATCGAACACCGCTGTCCTGCGCGTAGCACCAAAAATTATTGTTTATTTCAAAAAATTTCGTTTATTTCAAAAATTTTCTGACGCCGTGGTAATTAATCGATTTTAATTTTGAAAATCGAAAATGAAAGGTACAGTACACTTCTATAAGTAAAAAAAAATTCAACTTGCTATCTGCTTTATTTCCAGTCCGATAACATTTTGAAAAAATGAATTTTTTTTGCGAAAGCTGGATTGCAAAATTTATTTTGCAAAATCTATTGAACCGATCTTAATGAAATTTACAGTATTGTTTTACTGTATCATAAAGTTTTTCTGCGTGAAATATGAAGGTCCTAAGTGTAGCATAAATGGTTGAAAAACGTAAAATGCGAATACTTGCTTTTGTATGGTTTTTTCGCAATTATTGCTATTTTTCAACTAGGGTGACTATTTTTTAAAATTTTTAACCAATTCTACATTGCAGGAAATTTAATTACGCAACTTTTATGTCAGTACAACTTTTCTCGGAAATGAACACTTTTAAAGTTATAATCAGAAAACGAAGAAAAAAAATCGAATTTTTCCTTTAATTTTTGACATTTTGATTATTTAAACAATGTTCTGGACCTTTTTGAGAGGGAGGATAACTCAAATATTATTATTTGATTTATTTTCAAGCAATTTCTGCAAAAAAATTTGAGTCACCTCTCAACGTCCATCTCAAAACAGATGCGCTCTGGACTATTTGTAAATTAGGACCTTTCACTTCTTTTCCGATATTTTTATTTCTCCATATTGTTTCATTCAAGCAACCTACGGCTCTGTTTGCTTTGTTCACTGGATCTTCCACTTCTGTTTCTAGTTTTCCGAAACTAGATAGTAGTGTGATGCGTAGATATTGAAACTTCATTACTTGATCTATTTTCTGACCCTCCAACTCCAATTTACATCTTATTAGATTTGCTATTATAGCCATGCATTTGCTCTTTTTTGGGGAAAATAACATGTTAAATTTTCTAGCGGTTATATCTATTAAATTGGTGTAGCATACGTAGTAAATCATCTTCACTGTGAGAGATTAGTATTGCGTCGTTTGCATAGCAGATTATTTTAAGTTGTTTTCCTCCCGTTTGGTATCATTTTTTAGTTCTTACTTTTTTATTATTTTATCCATAATCCGGTTGAATAATAGAGGACTCAAAGAGTGTACCTATCATATCCCATTGCCAACTTTAATAAGGTAAATTAGTTATTTATCTACTTTTACTTTTATTGTGTTGTTCTGGTAGATATTTTTGACCGTTTTAATTATTCTTAGAGGTAATTCTCTTGCGTGCAATTAATGCCTTCTTAAGGTCCACGAAACATAATATGGCGGTTTGATGATCATCATCATCATCCAGCCTCAAAAGTCCACTGCTGAACATAGGCCTCCTCCCCTCGTTTCCAACCCCATCTATCCTGCGCCGCTCTCATCCAGTTTTTATTTACCTTTTTTAAGTCGTCAGTCCATCTTGTAGGCGGTTCTCTTGTCTTCTCTTGGCCTCCATTCCAATAACCTCTTCGTCCATCGCCCATCTGTCATTCTGGCTATGTGTCCTGACCATCTCCACTTTAACCTGGCTATCCTCTCAATGACGTCAGTCACCTTTGTTCTTCTCCTGATTTCTTCGTTTCTGATTTTGTCTCGCAGAGTTATTCCTAACATTGATCGCTCCATTCTTCTCTGCGTGACTCTTAGTTTGGTAGCCGAGGCTTTAGTTAAGGTAAGTGTTTCTGATCCGTACGTCAAGACTGGGAGGACGCACAAATCAAATACCTTTCTCTTTAGGCATGTGGGTAACTCACTTTTAAAAGTTTCTCTCAGTTTTCCAAATGCTGCCCACCCAAGACCGATTCTTCTCTTCAGCTCATGAGTCTGGTTATCCCTGCCAATCGTAATTTCATGTCCCAGGTATTTATATCTATCTACGAGTTCTATTTCCTTCCCATCAATACTGATGTTCTGGTTGGGTACCAAATTTGTCATTATTTTTGTTTTTGAGATGTTTATATTTAAACCTACATTTTCTGTAGCCACAACGAGTTCTTGTACCATCTCTCTTGCCATACCTAGATCCTCAGCTACTATAACCATATCATCGGCGAAACTAAAGTTGTTTAGGTATTCTCCATCTATTTTTATTCCCTTTGTCATCCAATCCAAACGCTTGAAAGTATGTTCTAAGACCGTATTCAAAAATTTAGGTGACATTGGGTCTCCTTGTCTAACCCCCCGTTCTATTTTTATGCGATTACTGTTAGTATGTAATTTGACAGTGGTTGTTGCCTGTAAGTATATTTTGTGTAATAATTTTGTATACCTATAATCTAGCCTAAAATCAATAAAAACTAGAAGTAGGGGTTTACTGTATTCCACTACTTTCTCTATCAGGGTTTTTATACTTTGTAGATGGTCATTTGTTCCGTAATTTTTTCGGAATTCTGCCTGTTCCCTTGGTTGATAAGTCTCTAACTTTCTTTCCATTCTCTTAACTATTATTCGCGTAAATAACTTATATAAATGGCTGAGGAGGCTAATCGGTCTGTAATTCTCTAAATTGGCTTTGTCTCCTGCTTTGTGTAATAGAATCATAGTACCGTTGTTCCAGTCTGTTGGAATATTGGCGTTGTGAAGGCAGATATTGAAAAGTAGTTTAATTTTTTCAAGCAGTATATTTCCTCCAATTTTTAGTGCTTCTGGTACTATTCCATCTTCACCTGGGGTTCGATTATTTTTCATTTTCTTCAGAGCCTCTTTGATTTCTGATTTTGTTATATCGGGCATTAAATCCGATCCTTGATTTAATACCCCAGTTTTTACTGTAATTGGAGGTTGCGTATTGTCATCGTTTTTTCTTGATTTGTATAACTCTGTGTAGAACTTTTCGACTATTGTTAATATTTCATCTCTGTTTGTAGTTTATTTTCCAGTTCTGTTTCTTAGTTTGTTGATTTCTATTTTTCCTTTTTGTACGCTTTTCTTCAAAACTTTCATGTTCTTATTTTGCTCTATTGCTTGTTTTGTTTTTTCTACATTGTAGTTTCTTATGTCTTTTCTTATTGCCTTTGTGATAGTCTTATTTATTTGATAGTCAAATAAATAAGGCGGTTTGATGTATTCTAATGATTTCTCAAAACCTTATTGTTCTTCTGCTGTTATAATTTTATTCAGTTTGTTTGCTTCCTCTATAATTCATCCGGTCCGACTTATCTCCTTTTTCCCCTTTACTCTTATAAGTGCAAAAATATCTATTCCGGGCCTGCGTATAAATCTTATTTTCGTTTTATTTTTCCGAAAGGCCAATAATGCCCTCGTAAATGACTTAACAACGGTCATCTGGCGTTTATAAAATGTCATCTGTCATAGGACTTAACCATTGTAATTAGTAAAATGTCAGCGACATTATCACCGAATGAGTTAAATCATTAAAGGATTTGTGAAAATTTTATTGCGACGACTTCTTGAAGGTTTCAAGACAGATTTACAACACATGGTTTTTCATAATAAACACTCTATTGTATTTAAAATGAGTTTAAGTGCAGTTTAAGCAGGAATGTATTGAAAATAAAAAATCTTTAATAGGGGGGACAAAGTTTTAAGTAAAACACAATACTAAAATTGTTGCAATAATTTAAGACTTAGTGAATGAAAAATTCAGTACACAGCAAAATTCACCAATACGAACTCATCAATGTAGGTTCAGTAAAAGTTCTCAGCAACCGACCAGGTAACTGGAAACAGAAAGAGCTCTTAGATTAATTAATAAGCAAATAAATTAAGGTAGAAGAATAAATAATAAAAAAAGCGCTTTCATAGGTACAAATTACTTTCACCAAAATTTAAGATGTTTTGAAGCAGCCATAGAATGTGGATTTACGTGTTGAAATTACCACCTTATCATTGCGAACTAACCTTATTGAACTAATCTGGGTTCAACTAAACGGATATCTTCTTTTTCATGTACCATGTCCTTTCAGAACAATGGTTACCATCATAGCTATCCTAATTTTATAACAGTTTTAACACCATACCAATCTCGCAGGTTATTCAACCATGAGGTTCTTCTTCATCCTGGACTGCGATTGCCTGCTATTTTTCCTTTCATAATATTTTGTAGCAACCTATATTTGGGACCTCTCATTACATGTCCGAAAAGCGGACATATGTAATGAGAGATTATTGGTGACTCTATATGGTACTGAAAACATCGTCAGACATATAAAAGCTAATCGGATAAGATGGGCAGGTCATGTAGTAAGATCAGAGAAAGACAGAGTGCTAAAGACAGTGTTCTTCGAGAGACCAGACGGTAGAAGATCAGTGGGCCGTCCCAGAAAAAGATGGAAGGATGATGTTGAAACCGATCTATCTAGGATTGGGGTACAACAATGGCAAATCGAAGCGCAAGATCGCAGACGATGGAGGGCCATAGTGGATGCGGCGAGGACTCACCCCGAGTTGTAAAGCCAGTCAAGAAGAAGAAGAAGAAGAAGTTTCCGTATTTCCTCCTCCTCGCTGTCATCCACAGTTATCTCTATACCCAGATATTGAGATATTTTACTACTTCTATGTTAGCGTCGTCTATTGTCAAATTTTGTAAAGTTTCGCTGGTTCCTTGCCTTGCTTGTATTAGAGCTTTAGTTTTATCTACGTTGACGGCCAGCCCTATTTCTTTCGCATTGTCTTCAAGCTCCACATAAAGTTTTGTGATGTCTCTTGCGGTCCTGCCCATCAAGTTTACATCATCCGCATTATAATCTGCATAGACTCGATAAACAATCCATTTTTTGGGGTTTGTTGACATTTTTCTTATGCAATATTCCACATATATTTTAAACAGAGTTGGTTCCAGCCAATCTTCCTATTTTAGCCCTTTAGTTATCTGGAAGAGATCTTTCAATTGATTATGAACTCGTACTTGCGCTTCTGTGTGAGTCATGGTGGCTTGAACCAGTGCCGCGCCAACACGTGTTAGCGCCTGTGTGCAAAACATTTAATGGCGCCCAAAAAGCGCATTTTTTTTTAAATCGTCTCGTTAAATTAAACAATGTGAATACAAATGAACAATTATTAATTGTAACCAAACAAAAATAACTAAAAATTCTCATACATGCAACAGGAAAATAAACTAAGTTAAAATAATTAAGTAAAAATAAATCTTTGGCGTATCAACATAAAAAACTAAAGATGCAGGTTAACATGAAAATAAATGTCTATTTCAGAAAAAATTCAATTTTCGCGCCTTCAGTTCGGAACATCTTTTTATAACATGGTGAATATCATCTAATATTGACGACTCTATAGAAATGATAGATAAGTAATTTGTCTACCGCTGTTGACTGATAGTCAAACATAAATAATGTTTTATAAGTTTCAGTTTAGAAAGAAAGAGATCGTTCAGCAGTGTAACAGATATGGACAGAATGCGAAGAGCTGTTGTCAAATTTGGGTAAACTCAAGTTAAGTAATTCAAGTTCTCAATATAAGTATCATTCCAGAGATGCAAATACGTCAATTTCGACATATGCGTGTGTGGGTTGATTACGAGATGGCGTTTGATCGGGCACAGCACGCCAACATAATGTAAATAATAAAAGAAGCAGGAGTTAACCACCAAGATCTGAAAATAATTATTAGATACATTTACTGGAATCAGACTGCAAACCTCAGAGTTAAAGGTGAACAAACTGAATACGTGAAAATCATGCGTGTCAGCGTGTCGTCATTATTTAATTCTTTTAACAAAGGGTGAAGCCTGTATAATTCATATATTTCTTCAAACAAATCGTCTCCCTCTATATCTAGATGGTCATTAAATCTCAGTTTTTTTTCCAAATTTCTACACAAAAGTTTTATTGTCGGTTTTCTGTACTGTGGTTCAAATTATGTAACAATTTGAAACAATTACATGATTTTTCAATATAAAAATCTTTCATTTACTGACATTAATGCTCGAGAACACAATACAAGAAATAAAACGGGATAGTTCCCGAAAGTTGGCTGTATACCATCTACTTAAAAAACTTAACGTGCAGTCTGTCATTTTGGCAAACTTAACGTGGTCCAAAGCAGACGTAATAAAAAACTATGTAAAAGTAGAGTATTCACATGTTCCTGGAGGCAATCCATTGCCATCGACTATAAGTCACATTATTTTCTTGTATTTATAATGTAGTTTGAACATTTAACCCAACCAGTGTTTGGCATTGTGGCTATTTTGAAAGGACACGGAGTTAACTGATGATGGACTGATAAGTCCGTAAACGTTTTGAACAATGAATGTAATCCTTTTGGATTCTTTAGAATTTTAGTTCTTATTTAAATTTTATACCAACTACACAAGGGAGTTTTTTACTTCACGTTAAGTTATGCAATAAAAGAAATTAACTTTCTATGCCATTTTAGGATCCAAAATCGGTTCCTCTTTATGTTCGTAATCCAACTGTCAGTTTTTTTCCGAATCCGTAACTGTGTGGCTGGTTGATAACTGGGCTTCACATCCAGTTTCTCTGCAGTTTCATTTGCTGTAGTAATAACTTCATTAAATTTGCTATCTGTCCGAAACTCGAGCAACAATTGTTTTATCTCTTGTAAAGCATATAAGGCCAGCCGCATATTCATTGTTTTTGATTGAAAAGTTTTGCTAACGAAGTTAACTTTCATCAGAACTTTATACCATAAGTATGTAGACTGAGCAACTAAGCATATGAATGTAAATGTTGATATTTTATCTCCTAAACATCTAGATTGATATTTTGAATCACGATCTTTATCCGAGTGGTTATTTCACATAAATCATAATAAATTTCTGACAAAATTTGGTATAATGGCTTTAAAGCATCAATTCTGGTGGACCAGCGTGTATTAGATAAAGGCTTGAAAGCCAGACTTGCAAAGTGTTGTTTTATGATATCTCAACGTTTGGTAGAAGCTGAAAAAAATGGGTAAGGGTTATTTTGACTCCCCTAAAGTTTTTGTGAAAACTCTAGTGGCGCCCCTTAATTGCTGGCGCCTTTGTGCGCCGCACACATTGCACACGTGGACGGCGCGGCCCTGGCTTGAACTAACTTTACCAATTTCCTTGGTATACCAAATTCTTGAATAATTACATATATTTTATCTCTATGTATGCCTTCATTCACAGACAAAGCTCTGTGTTTGGCTGTCTATTTTTTAAAACTTCTCTATATCGGCCTATATAGTTTTGACAAGTACGCTGATCTGATGATAAGTGATCTGATTTATGCCTTAACTTCCATTTATATCATTTTTATATTGTATTATTTTTTATATATTTACCCAAAAATAGAAGATTTGAAATTTATTGAAGAAAACAAACACAAATAAAAAAAAACTGATACTCAGAGGAATGCCGACAGAAGTGAAAACTTCTTTAGCGACGTTGATGTTCGTCATATTAATAAATTGTCACATTATGAATTATATATGTACACCGTTGTTAGGCGTCAACGCCTTTCGGTAGGGATCTATGGAGGAGTATCACCAAGCCACAAGCCCTTATCCCTTGACCTAAAGCTCCTCCATAGGCCGACCAGACACCAGTGTATTCCAGACCAAGTCTAGTTGTTCTTGCCGGCGGTAGGATTTGAACTCCGGCCTACCAGTACTCGAGCCAAGCATACTACCGCCTGAGCTACGCCGGTCTTCTACTATTTGTATATACATACACATAATATATTGTTGTAGAATTGTTTTTTTTTAATTCAATAAAATTATAGTTCATCATTTAAAAAGAAAATAAAATTTATATCAAAGACCATTAGATCATAGATTCTCATTACAATCTAATTTAACTATTAGACAGTGTTTCGGGAAAGTGAAAACGATTAGTGATAATGATTCGACGAAATGAATTGGTACAATAACAAAAAATTCGGGGTTAAGAAAGTGGACATATCGTTTTGGCGTGAACAATAATGTTTTTAAAATGTTTCCGGGAAGGTTAATGATGATAAATATTTTGATTTAGTTTTTAGAAGTAAAAGTAGTCTGTACAGTTGAAAACAATAGAAGAATCATACATAAACAAGGAAATAAGAAATTTCTACCAAGAAGTAAAAAAATCCCGAGGAACTGCAAAGAGTAAAACAAGTTATTGTAGAGGTAAAGACGGTGTGCTTTTAGGAGAAACAACAGAAAAATTGAACAGATGGGCGGAGTATTTTAAAGAACTATTAAATGCAAATAAACAAGCAGAACCCCAGGAAATAAAACAACATTAACAGGATAACACAGAACAACAACGTGAAGAAGAACCTACACTACAAGAAGTAAAAGAAGCAATATTGAAGCAAAAAAAATAACAAAAGCGCAGGAGAAAGCGGAATTCCGGTAGAGATTTTTAAAGCAGGAGGAGAAAAGCTGCAAGAAAAAATTTTCCGACTAATATTAACAGTCTGGCAAAAAGAGGAAATGCCGCAACAATGGAACAATGCACTCATCTGTCCAATCTACAAAAAGGTGATGAAAGAAGTTGCGAAAATTATAGAGGAATATCGCTATTAGAAGTGGCCTATAAAATACTTGCAAAAATCATCCCAAATAGATTGCAAAAGGAGGTAAATAAGATTATTGGAGAATACCAAGGAGGTTTTAGACCAGGATGATCAACAACAGATCAAATATGTTTATTAAAACTAATACAGAACAACAGCTACGAACAAAATTTGGGACTACACATGTTGTTCATTGACTTTAAACAGGCTTACGACTCAGTAGACCGAGATATGCTATATGAAGCAATGAGATCTTTGGGGATTTCAGGAAAGCTGGTTAAATTAGTGAGAATGACGCTCAACAATACAAAAAACAGGATAACACTGGAAGGAAATTTTTTAAAACAATTCACAGTGAATAAAGGACTGAAACAGGGACCCTCTATCTACAGACTTATTTAACTTGGTACTAGAGCACATAGTAAGAAGGATAAAAATTAGTACAAGCGGTATCATATTTAACAACAGACAGCAGTTTATAGCTTACGCTGATGATCTAGTCATCCTAACAAGAACAAATGAACATCTCCAAAAAATATTCCAAAAGTTCGAAGCGGAAGCAAAAAGGTATGGATTAAGAATCAACCAAGGAAAAACACAATACATAGTAATGAAAGGAGATATAAATAAAGAGGATAACTATATAAAAATGAAAGGAGAAGGAGATGAATATAAATTTAAGGAAGTAGCAGAATTTGAATACCTGGGAGTGACTGTAACCAGTACTGGAAGGGAAGAAAAAGAAATAGATAAAAGATTATTGAAGGGAAGTCGAGTTGTGGGTGCCTTAAACACGATATTAAAAGCAAAAAATGTATCAATAAACGCGAAAATCAGAATGTATGAAACGATAATACGGCCCACAGTGTTGTATGCGAGCGAAAGGTGGGTAATGAATCAACAAGAGGAGAAGAGGATACAGATATGGGAAAGGAAGGTCCTGAGAAAAATTTTTGGAGGTATACAGATAGCGGAGAAAACCTGGAGGAGACGAACAAATGAAGAAGTAATGAGGATGTATGGGAGACCAAAAATAACAACAAAAATACGAGCCCAAAGAGTTAGATGGCTGGGGCATATTACTCGAATGCCAGAAACTAGAAACGTCAAACGAATATTGAATGACAGAGCATTGGGGAAAAGGAGACGAGGTCGCCCAAGGAAGAGATGGTTAGAGGCTGCAGAGAGGGATTTGGAAGAAATCTGGGTGAAGGACTGGAGAAAGAGTGCAGAGGACCGAGAAGAATGGAGAAATATTATCCAGAATTTGGAAGCCGTAGGCCTATAAGGCCTGTTAGCGCTGTCATATATATATATATATATATATATATATATATATATATATATATATAGACAGACTTATATATATATATATATATATATATATATATATATATAAAAGTAGTCTGTAGGAAAACACTAATTATGATATTTCTTAAAATTTGACAAATTGGAAAGTTATATAGAAAAAAATTTGGTTCTTAAGAAATGGGTAGGAAAGGTTTTGAGAGAGGCTTGTTTTTGATTGGGTAGAAAAGATCGGTAGAAGAGATAAGAAAGTTGGAGTCTGAATTTGCGAAAGAAGAGAGGGTCACTGTATAATGGATATCTAAAGAGAGCAGTCGAGTTTCCAAAAGTGAGAGATCAGTGTATAGTGTTGTGAGCGGCCTTTGCAAGCAGAATCAAGTTGAAACCAAATCGTCGACCGGTTGAAAAGTTAATATTCCTGGTCCAAGGGAGATTCCTTTGTTTTTTGTCTAGAACGAGTAGCTGATTGATATCTATTTGCACAAGATATCGAGCAAGGAGAAAATTGAGTAAGAGAATTCGAGCAAGTCCTGTGTGTTTTTGTGGAAGCAGTTTGGACGAGAGAGACCTTTTCGCAACATCCAGAGAGTACGTTAGGAGCATCGAGGACCACGCAATCCGGAAAAGGAAGAAAGTGAAGAAACAAAAAGGTTAGTCAAATCATTTGTCAGAAGGGAGAGAATTTGTCTATATTAGAACCATATTTGCTTATTTGTTTATTGAACATTACTATAACGCAGTTAGTCATTTCAAATTTAAGAATTCAATTCAAATGAATAAAAGTAAAATTTATTAAGTATGAGAAGATAAAAAATTTATTTAAATATTTTTATATTAGAATTACAGTTTGATTTATTAAATAAGAAATTGTTTGCAACAAAGTTAAATTTAGTATTTTAAAAATCATATGTACACGGCTAATTTGGTAAATGAATAATATATTACATTTATATGATATTGAATGTTTTCAATTTCCCTGTTCCATCCTGGAAGAAGTAAGCAACTAGAAATACTAGAAGCCACAAATCATAGGTATTGTATCAAATACAGAATTAGCCCTGAGAATAAAATTTATTAAAATATTTAATTTGAATTTAGTTTTTGTTTTACATAGGCAGTGATTAAAATCAACTTATCAAATTCCATCGGACTGGTTGAAATCTACATTTGTGTCCCTTCCCAAGAAATCCAATTCTAAGACGTGTAGCGAATATCGCCTTATAAGTTTAATGAGTCACACCCTTAAAGTATTCTTGCGTATTATCCATTCCAGAATACGAGCAAAATTAGAACACAGCATAAGTAAAACACAGTTCGGTTTTAGATGCGGTTTTGGAACTCGAGAGCCCCTATTTGCAATACAAGTCTTGATTCAAAAATGCCTGGATCAACAGAAAGATGTTTACGCCTGTTTTATCGACTATGAGAAAGCATTCGATACTATCAAACATGACAAACTCATAGAACTATTACGTCTTTCAGGACTTGACACTAAGGACATCCAGATTATAAAAAATCTATATTGGAATCAAACAGCCCACATAAAGAATGGACATATGGTGAGTGAAAACAACCATTTCTAGAGGGGTTAGACAGGGCTGTATTTTTTCGCCACTGCTTTTAACCTGTACACGGAACAAATATTTCTAGAGGCACTGGAAGAGTACAATGAGGGCATCAAGATTAATGGCGTACCAATAAGTAATTTTCGATATGCAGATGATACTGTTATACTGGCCGATAACATCGAAGATTTACAGATGATGCTAAATAGAGTGAATACAACTGGCAACCGATTTGGACTGAAGATCAATAGAAAGAAAACTAAATTTATGGTGATCAGTAAAAAGAACATTCAACATATCGACCTGAATATTGAAGCCGAACGTATTGAAAGAGTACACCGATTTAAATATCTGGGATATACAGTAAATGATAAGTGGGACCCAGACGTAGAGATTAGGATCCGAATTAAAATTGCAAGATCCAAATTCATAAAAATGAGAAAGCTCTTAAGCAACCGCAACCTAAGCGTTAACCTCCGATGGCGCGCCACGAAATGCTACGTACTCTCTACGCTACTTTACGGAGTGGAAGGGTGGACGTTAACAGCAGCAACTATAAAGAAGTTAGCGGCTCTGGAAATGTGGCTGTATCGACGCATACTGAGAATACCTTGGACAGACAGAGTGACCAACACAGAGGTATTGAGACGAATGGGTAAAGAGGTGGAATTGTTAACAACTATTAAAAGGAGGAAAGCGTCATACCTGGGCCATGTGTTCCGTAATGATAAGTACAGTCTGCTACAGCTTATCGTGGAAGGCAAGATTGAAGGTAGAAGAGGTTTGGGCAGAAAGAAGAAATCCTGGCTGAGAAACTTGAGAGAATGGTTTCAAATACCAGAAGCTGCGAACATAATACATGCGGCACAAAACAGAGAAACCTATCGTTTGATGGTCGCCAACCTTCGGTAGAAGACGGCACATAAAGAAGAAGTGATTTAAGTGATTGAATAATTAATTGAATTAAGAATTTGTCAATCAATCTAAATAAATAGTTAAAATAGAGCATAACAATATATACATAGGTACAGAATTTATTTCGGCGATGTGATGACGGTCGCAAATTCAATTCTATTTCCCTATCCAAAAAGTGCACAACGTCGCTAAAGAAGTTTTCACTTCTAAAAATTTTTGTGGTTCTAATTATCTGTCAAATGTGATCTGCAGTGATTGTAACTACGTTTGCTACCGTTTATATAAAGGAAGAATTGGCTCGCTTCCAACCAGGATATGGAGTTTATCACCAATATCAACATTTTTTACCTCTAGTTTACTCAGCTAATAGCTTTGTTTGAATTAAAAGCAATATTTCATATGGAATAACGACGTCAAAGCCTGGAGCGAAAATATTTTATAATAATTACTGCATAATTTAAAGGTTCTGTATTGAATGGATAGGTAAGAAACCACTTGACATATAATTTAAGTATTTGTATGTATTTATACTGTTTTAGGCTTAATAATTTAACTACTAATGGAAATTATTAAACGTTCGTATACATTGTTGATTACAGGTGTGATAGCATGGTACGAT
Source organism: Diabrotica virgifera virgifera (assembly GCF_917563875.1). Taxonomy (NCBI): domain Eukaryota; kingdom Metazoa; phylum Arthropoda; class Insecta; order Coleoptera; family Chrysomelidae; genus Diabrotica; species Diabrotica virgifera. The sequence continues at coordinate 35,253,964 of NC_065452.1, forward strand.
ATATCGGGATTTACTGGTGAATATCATTTGAATCAGTGGCGTGTGGGTGTGGTATTCCCATCGGTGAGATAACTATAATATGTACGATTTTAATAGCGGTTTACTAAATTTACAAGGTTGCTAAAGCGATTGATAAAACGGTTGCATCACCATCAGCCTGTTTTAAGTTCAGATCCAATCCAAAAGATCCCATTTTTCGTCTTTTTTCGCATATCATGTTGCCACCGTGTAGGTGCTCTTCCTCTGTTTAAATTTATCTGTTCTTGGTCTCCATTGGGTTAATTTGCGTGCCCACCTTCCAGCATTTATCCTTGCCACTTGGCCAGCACATTTCCATTTCATTCTGCAAGCACTATCCACAACATCTCTAGCTCTGGTTCTCTTTCGTAAAACTTCGTTTGCGATCTTCTTTTTATTGTTACTCCTGTCATTGTACGCTTCATCTTTCTTGCCTATTCTAATTTCGTTTCCAAGTTATATGTATTTATCAAAAAGTTCTAATTCGTCTTTTTAAATTTTAAAATTATTGCTGGGCACAAGGTTCGTCATGTATTTTGTTTTAGGCATAATTATTTTTAAACTGCTTTTTTGCAGTTTTTCTAACACAGTACCTATTGATATCGCCTAGGTCCATCTCCTAAAGCTATGTCATCAATATAACTCAGGTGGTAGGCTTTCCCGGTCGTCACTTATCCCTTTATGATCTCAATCAAAGGTGAATAACCATTTTCAATTTCGTTGCAAAACGAAAACACAGCCGAACCATATTCTAGTCCAATCAGAAAGTGCTGCAAGCACCCCTACCTTGTTTTCATTGTGGTGGGATGTAGAATAGCATTATGTTGTTTTATATACCATTAGAGTGAAAACTTAGTCTCAATCAAAGGTTTTAAAAGCACCTTCTGGTCGTTATAAAAATATTTGGTGATAATGGGTCACCCTGTCTGACACTCTTTGAATTTTTATTTTGTAACTTTATTACGTTTGCCGTAATTTCTATAAATATTGTACGGGAATAATCATCATTCTCTTTGCCTTATCCCTATGCGGGGTTGGCTTTCCTAATTGCATTTCTCCACACAATTCTATCTTGGGTCATATTCAATGTTAATCCCCTTTACCAATATGTCCTGCCTGATCGTCTCCCCCAGGTCTTCTTTGGTCTTCCTCTCCTACTCCTTTCAGTAATCTGCACTTCAGCTATTCTTCGTATTGGGTGATTAACGTCTCGACGTTGAACATGACCAAATTATCTTAACTTATGCTCTCTCATTTTGGCATCAATTGCTGCCACACCTAGACTTCCCCTAATATACTGATTCCTTATTTTATCCTTCTTTGTCACTTCCACTCATCCATCTAAGCATTCTTATTTCCGCCACATGCATTCGTTGTTCCTCTTTCTTTTTCACTGCCCAAAATTCAGTTCCGTACATCATAGCCGGTCTTATGGCTGTTTTATAGAATTTTTCCTTCAGCTTCATTGGAATTTTTCTGTCACACAACACACCACTCGCTTCTTTCCACTTCATCTATCTAGCCCTAATTCTACTGCATGCATCTCCATATATTTCTCCATTACTCCGTAATACCAATCCTAGGTACTTAAAACTATTGCTTTTCACAATCATTTCACCATCCAAAGATACCATTTTATTTGTAGTAACTTCATCTTTAAATTAACATTCCAAATACTCTGTTTTTTCTCCTACTAAGTTTTAAACCTTTTTCCTCCAAAGCTTGCCTCCACTTTTTCAGTTTTTGTTCTAAGTTTCTTTCACTATTTCCTATTAAAACTACATCATCAGCATACATTAGGCACCATGGAATGCTACCCTGTAGTTTCGCTGTTATCTGGTCCAAAACTAATGAGAATAAATAAGGACTAAGCACCGAGCCTTGGTGCAATCCTACTTTTACCTGAAATTTATCATCTCTCCCACACCTGTCCTAACACTACTCGTTACTCCCTCATACATATCTCTCACAATATTTACATATTCGCCAGGGACTCTCTTCTTATTAAGTATTCACCACAGAATCTCTCGAGGAACTCTATCATATGCTTTGTCAAGATCAATGAATACCATATGAGCGTTGATCTCTTTATTCCTGTATTTTTCCATCAGTTGCCTCACAATGAAAAATGCATGTGTTGTTGATCTGCCCTGCATAAAACCAAATTGATTATCGGATATTTCGGTTCCTTCACGTATCCGTCTATCAATTACTCTCTCCCATATTTTCATGGTGTGGCTAAGTAGTTTTATAGCCTTGTAGTTTGTACGTTGTTGTATGTCTCCCTTGTTTTTGTAGAGAGGTACTAATATAGTGCTTCTCCATTCGTCTGGCATTTGTCCAACTTCAATAATTCTATTAAATAGACCCGCTAGCCAACTTATTCCTGTCTCTCCCGATGCTCTCCACACTTCCCAAGGAATGTCATCTGGTCCGACTGCTTTTCCTTTCTTTATTTTTTGAAGCGCTTGAGCCACTTCCGCGTTTGTTATTCTGGTAACCATTGCCGTTACTGTCTCCGTTAACTCCACAGGCTGTCTGTCAAATTCTTCATTTAATAAACTGTCAAAATATTTTCTCCATCTCTTTTGGCATCCTTTTCGTGAATTAGTATTTTATTCGTGAATTATCGCGATGGTTTCCCTTAAATAGGCAGGGTTGTTGATATTCGCTTCAGAGTTGTGACTGCATAGCTTCACTAAAGATGCATGGGATGCTGAAATAGCTCTATGGAGATGGTGGTCCAACTTTGAATCGATTAAAAACAAAAACTGCCTTTATTATTAGTATTTTATTATTTTCATCTCGGATACATCTAATCTGAAAAAATCTCTTGCTTTCTTTGCTCTCTGTTTGGCTATTTTATATATCTTTGCTTCGCCTTTCCTGGTATGAAGTTGATTGTATAGGTTTGAATACGCTTCTGCTTTAGCTTTTGCTACTGCTACTTTAGCTTCCTTTTTGGCGACCATATAGTCTATGTATATGTCCGATATGGTTTCTTGCCACTTTTTATATAATTTTCCCTTCTCTTTTATTTTTCCTTGTATTTCATTTGACCACCACCAAATCTCTATCCTCAAACTTCTTTCCTGACGTTTTCCCAAGTATTTCAATAGCCATCTCTCTACTAATATTGGCCATTTTTTGGTACGGGAATATCATAATAAAACTCAGAAACACTTTAAAATATATCACTTGAGAAAGGCACTCTATCGAAACAGCTGTAGTGATATTAATTTTTAATAAATTTTGTGGAAGAATTGAAAACAGAAGTTTTTCAGTATTCTACTTTCATAAATAAACTCATTGGTAAAGCCTGCATGAGCCTGCATCAAAACAATAGGCGAATAGTGGTGTGAACCTGGCTCTTCGACTCCGAAACGAATTCGTGTCCAAAAATCTGCCAAGAAGGTTAGCATAAGTTTTTTGGGGTGCGAAACGAATTCTGTTTGTGTATTACTTTTAAACATGTAAAACAATAAATACTGGATATTCACGCTAACACAGACGGGGCGGCGTACGTCGACTGAACCCCCGCTGAGATTTCGAAAGCGACGCATCCCATACTATACTTTGATGCAGTGACACACACCAGGCGTTCTTAAAATTTTCGTTGCATCGACGTTCCCGCTACCCATCCTAGGATCCATATGTCGCCAGTCGGTTTTACGACTTTGACGGCATATCATATATGCGTGAATCGTGGTACAACACAGACGTTTGAGCTGTTTTCTAGTGAATTTTGTTGTGAGCGTTGACAGATCTTATTTAATGATGGAAATTACAGACTAGAAATATATTTTTACTTGAATTTTTTACTCCCACATCAAAATATTTTTATGTGGGACTCATTGTATTTTTAATTTTTTATCTTATAGCTTAAAGGGCAACTTAATTAGGTACATTTCTATCTGGAAAAAAGCAATCTACTAAATAAATTATTTTTCAAACTCTTTGAAACTAATTTCACAAACAGTCAAACAGAATTTTCAAATCTATAACCATAGACCAGTTTGACTTGACTTGAGTTATTTGTCAGAAGGATTGAATTTAATAAAAATAAAATTATGGACTCCATAGAAATAAAGATAATACACAGTTATCTTACCTTATTTATTATTTTATTTATTATGCTCTACAGGCCTTGTATTTACAATTTTACATAATACAATTTATACTAATAACATATATAATTTTATTTGATGTCTATGTAAAAATTGCTGAACTATGGTTCTCCACTATATCCTATTTTTCGCCTTCCCTTTCCAGTGTGTAATTTCCATCGATACTATATCTTCCTGAAACTTTCTTGCCGTCTTTTTCTTGGTCTCGTCTTCTAATCCCAACTGGTCTTCTTAGCAGTAACATCTTCGGCATTCTTTCCTTATCCATCCCCTCGACATGACCTGCCCACCTGATTCTTTATGACTTTGTGTATCTTGTTATACTTGGTTCCTTGTAAAGCATCCTTAATTCTTGATTGGTGCTTCTATGCCAGCCGTCTTCTGTATCTACTATTTCTAGTTATTAGTCTATTTTACTAGTTATTTGCGCAGCAAAAAGATTTTATGAGATATTACTAAAAAAGTTAGAAAAAGGTAGAAAAAGGCAAATATGAAAAAATTATAATAATAGATGAAAAAATCATTCATTTATGTTAAAATCTGTTGAATGTAATAAATAGTTGAGTAGATTGAAAATTAATCTCAAAAGATCTTTCAAAAAGTTACCTGGTTGAGCTGAAATGCGTCTTTCAATGCCAGATGGCGCTAGCCACCTACTATCATCACTTCAATTGCAATGGGTGGGAAAACATCTCGATACGAATCAGTTAAAATATGGAGAACAGTGCCTACGTTCCTTCCGATGAAGGCTCCAATAAGAGCCGAAAATCGCGATTCAAGGGACTGGACTGCACTCCGTATTCTAATTGAAAAGTAAGATTGTTTTGCCTTCGCATTGCAACTGAATAAAAATGGTATACATTTTTATTTTATTATATAAATTTAATTTCAAAAATATAACGGTTTAAAGCGCGCATTCAGGAAATTGATTTCTGGAAGGAGGAAGTGTTTTAAAATGCATTGTTCCACCACTGGATTAAAGCATGCAAAGTATACATACCTTGTTGAAAATAATTAGCCTTTCTGACGTAAACACACACAAGTGCCATAAGTTGTAGTTGAGAAAGTCGTTGCCTCGTCGATGGAGGTAATGGCAATAATTCACGTAAATTTGCTATTTCTGCATTAATTAGATCCCTCCTCAATTTGCTGGCTCCTTTTGTTGATTTATTGGCATCGAACCTATAAAGAAAAAATGACCATGTAATTATCATCGGTAATACGAA